>NW_026699935.1:10000-22500 GCF_030435755.1 Ochotona princeps | reverse complement strand
CAAACCCGTGGCCCCACCGCACCACCCCTCGCCGGCGGTGACCGGCCAGCGGGCCAACGGCAAGCCCAGGGCGGGAAGCGAGCAGAGCCACCCCACCACCAGGGCCACAGGGGGAGCACGGGACAAAGCCACACACAACCCCAGGGCCCCAGGTGGCAAGCGGAAGGCCACACACCGGAGGCGACACACGCGCACCGCGTGCGTGCGAGCGACCACAGGAGCCCCTCCGTCAGGCCCACAGTAGGCACCGGGACACACCCGGCCCGGCCCAGCGGGACCCTCCCCCGACCCAGAGGGGGGAGGCACGGGCCACGGCGAGGTAGAGGTGCGAGAGGCAGCGTCCGGCCCCCAGCGGAAGGGGGCCGGAAGAGCCCACGCGTAACCCCCACACACTCCCCGAGGGGAGGGCGGAGGGAACGAGCGACCATCGCCACCTAACGCACAACGAACCCGAGCCATCCGCGTCGTCAGCAGCGTGGCTACCGACACACACCAGGAGGGAAGGAACGGCGGCGACAAGCGGGGGATACGGCACCCCATCACGTAAGGCACGTCCCTGTCGGATCGCTAGAGAAGACTTTTCTCACCGAAGGTGGGCCGCACCCCACCAACCCCGAGCGCACCTCTCACCAGGCCGAGAGGGCCCTTCGAGGGAGCAACACCCAACCCGCGGGGCGAGCCCGAAGCCGGGCGGAGGGGTCTGCGGTAGAGGAAAGGAAGCCACCTGCCCCCACAGACGCGCAGGGGACACCAGCGGCCAAGCAAGGCCACAGGCGGCAGCAGCAGCGGCGGCGGCGACGGGCCTGCGCTGCACCCACGCTACCTCTTCCTTACCGCCTCGACCCCCCAGGGACTCCCACGCACCAAGCAGCACACACCAGCGAGGCTGCGACGGCACACCCGGGAGAGAGCACACCGGGGCAGTGAAGGAGCGACGGCACCACTCGGTTCCAGGCGCCTGAGAGGCAAACGACCTGGACCGCTCCAGGAGCACCGCAGAGAGCTGAGCAGGGTCAGACTCTGCCAGACAAGCCCCGCACCACCACCGCGGGACGGGGCCCGCCCACACACCATGACACACCGACACGGCAGAGGGCGAAGGGTGTCCGCCACGTCCGAGGACCCCCGCCTGGACCCCCAACGCCAGCACCTTCAGGCGGCACAAGGCAGAGGGAGCGGAGATCGAGCCGGATTCCGCACCCCTGGCCTCTCCCACCACGCCGAGGCAGGGGAAAGAGGAACCAGGAGCCCGCAAGACAGAACGAGCAGCTCGGCAGCATTCGCCATGAATGGCCGTCCCTCGTCTGTAAGCGGCTTAGGCCCGGCCCAGGAGAGCGCCACATCACCACATCGGTCAAGTCTCGGTCTAGGATTATGACATCACGCGAGGCACAGGGGGTCACGCCCAGCGAGGACAGCTGCCAGGGGGGGTCCGTCGGCAGCCTCGCCAGCCCCTTGCCTCTTCAGCAGCGGTGGCCAACCCCAGCGGAGGAACGCCTGACACGCACACGCGGCATAAGGCCGACGACCACTGAGACTCAGTTCTGAGGGGGTTCTGTCAGCCACCACTACGCAGCGGGCCACCTGCGGCAGAAGACGGACACGGGTATAGGACCCAGCGCCCAGCCTCACCTCTGCCGCTCTCGGGGCAAATTCTAAGCCGGAGATGGTGGCACCGTCGCAGGGCTAAGCCAGGATCGCACACCAAGCTCCCGCACGAACCCAGGCAGGGAGCTCGGCACCGGATGGGCAGGGGGAACGCAGTCCAGCGCCAGGCCGCCGGCAGCCCATCGCGCTCCCCCCCCTACCGCCCCAGACGCGAACCCAGGGGCCCAGCTCTTCCGGTGACAGTCACCAGGAGACAGCGTGTCAGCACCTACCTGCAGATCCAAAATGACAACTGCAGGTGTAGAAATGCCCTTCCAGGGGACAACAGGGACAACCTATGGGACACAGCCGCCCCTCAGATGGGGGCCCGGGTCACAAGTCCCCAAAAACACAGCCATCGCCCACAGGGCATGCTCCTGTGGCCACCTGGTCGACCCCAGGAGTTAGAGAAAAGCAAACAACTCTACAGCCCCACCAACGGCCCCGACCAGGTCCCCCTAGGGTGCGGGTGACAAGTGTCGGGCCGGCGGCCCAGGGCCTCAGCCCCGCCAACGGCCCCGGCCGGGTCCCCTAGTGCAGGCGACAAGTGTCGGGCCGGTGGCCGTGGCCTCGCAGCCCCGCCAACGGCCCCGACCAGGTCCCCTAGGGTGCGGGTGACAAGTGTCGGGCCGGTGGCCGTGGCCTCGCAGCCCCGCCGACGGCCCCGACCGGGTCCCCTTGTGCAGGCGACAAGCGTCTGGGCCGGCGGCCCAGGGCCTCAGCCCCGCCAACGGTCCCGGCCGGGTCCCCTAGTGCAGGCGACAAGTGTCGGGCCGGTGGCCGTGGCCTCGCAGCCCCGCCGACGGCCCCGATCGAGTCCCCTAGTGCACGGTGGCAGTGATAAAAGGGTGTGCTGGTCGACCCCATGCACTCTAGCGGTACTCCAGCCCGGTTACAATCGGGAGCGAGCAGACACCTACCCACCCCCGCAGCTGCCTGCCTGCTCACTTGCAAGCCTCCAGGCTCAATCTCCGAACAGCACACGAGCCACCAAGGTCCCAGCAGGGCTGGGACTCTCCCGCCTGCAGCTTGGGGACTTTGTCACATCCTGTCCCGGGCTCTCCACCCACTTGCTCGCCCTTGCCGGCTCCAGAATGCTCTACAGCTACAGCACGGCTGCCACCAGGTGGAGTCAGACAGCCAGCACCAAGGGACAAAGGGACAGCACGCTGGATGCACGCAGCCAGGCAATGAAGCCGAGATAGGCAGGGAAATGTGTGTCACTGCCTCCCTCCCTCCCTCCCCTCGCAGGGGGTGCTGGCTGGTCCCGGCCGCCAGGTCGGTTGCTTTGCCTTGCCTCTCATTTAGAACCAAACTGTGTCGTGACCGTCACTGGTGAAATGTTAACATTCGGTGTTGATGCATGGAACACCAGGTCGCGTGGCTTGGGGAGAATCGAGTTGTAGTAGTGAGTGACCACGCATCTACTGTGACAGGATACATCTGACCTATCAGTACAGTCTTGGGGGAAGGGTGGATAGACTTGGTCACACACAGGTAAAGGAAAACGGCAGACAGAAAATAAAATGAAAACACCGACATTGAGAGAGAAAAGGGAGAGAGAAACGGGGGGGGGGGGGGAGAGAGAATGAGAACTGAAAGGAAGGCAAAACTAAGAAAGAAAGAAAGAAAAAAAAAAAACCAGGAAGACCAAAATCTAGGAAAGGAGAAAGACAACATAAAGGGAAGCAATGGACACAGTAGAACAAAATTTTTTGGGGGAAAAAAAAAAAAAAACAGACACACACGAGTAAAACAGATGAGGCAAGATAATAAATCCAGCATGAGGACGCGAGAGAAAAACATATATAGATTGAAAGAGAAGAGAGAAACAAGTTAAGAAGGACCAAGGAAGCCAAAGGTAAAGGAAGAAGGCAGACAGAAAATAAAATGAAAACACCGACATTGAGAGAGAGAGAAAAGGGAGAGAGAAACGGGGGGGGGGGGGGGGCTGGGGGGAGGAGAGAATGAGAACTGAAAGGAAGGCAAAGGTAAGAATACAAAAAAAAAAAAAAGAAGAAGAAGAAGAAAGACAAAAACTAAGAAAAGAGAAAGACAACATAAAGGGAAGCAATGGAAACATTAGGGGAGAACACACACACACACACACACACACACACACACACACGCAGGTACAACGGCCAGACACACACCGATGAGGGAAGAAAATAAATCCAGAATGAGGACGCGAGAGAAAGGCCTATAAAGATTGAACGAGAAAAAACAACTCAAGAACAACCTAGGGGAAGGCAGAGAATGTAAGGATGAAGACTGTCAAGTAAAGGTGGGAGTCACAAGTGAAATTCTAGGAGATGTAGGGGAGTGGTAGAAGGAGAGGAGACAGTGAAAAGGAGAAAGCGAAAGAAAGAAAGAGAGGAAAGCGGGAATCGGCGAGCAAAACAGAGAAAGAGAGAGAGAGAGAGAGAAACAGAGCCTAAAAGGAATGGAGAGATCCAAGAAGAAAGAACTAAGGCAACATCCCTGGGAAGGTAACAGATCCCCCCGCCTGGACGTGGCAGGAGCACCTAGAGAGGCGCGCACAGTGCAGTCCCGGCCCGGCGGAAGGACGGTTTCTGCCGCCGCGGCCCCCTCCCCCCTCCCCCCCTCCCCCCTCCCCCCACCGCCGGCACCGCCGCCACTGCTCAGCCAGCAAGCCAGAAGCCCGACTGTGCTTACTGCGCCTGCGCCAGACCGACTCTCTCCCTCCCTCCCTCCCTCCCTCCCTCCCTCCTCCTTCCTCGACCCCCCCAAACTCCACGCCGACCACCACCCCGAGGCCTCGCGAGACTTGTTCAGACGCGGGCGCCATCTTGGCTTCTGCCGTCAGCGCCATCTTGGCTTTCGCCTCTTGTCCGATCCGATACTGTGGCCACTAGATGGCGCGCAGACAGCACGAGTGGATTCTTGAAACACGCTGGGGTTTCTGGTTTGGAGTCAGTTGGGGTTGCGATGGGACGGGGAAGATGAAGGATGGGGGAGCAGGAAGAGCAAAGACAAGAGATCACAACGACAACACTGAGTCTCGAGCCCAGGGGTCAGTTCCAGATTCATCCCTTGGGCCACGTTTTTCCAAGCCCAGCTCTCCCGGGGAACCTCATCCAGTAATGAGAGAGAAAGAGAGAGAGAGAGAGAGAGAGAGAGAGAGAGAGAGAGAGAGAGAGAGAGAGAGAGAAGACTGTCTCACAAAAATCAGAAACCCGGTTCAGTCCATCTCAATGTCCCCAACCACATTGGTACAGCAAAGATTTCCCTATACACACACAGCTACAACCCAGTCAGCGCCTCACCCCAAGTCCGTTCCCACAATATGTGCCAAGAGACCTTTCCTCCACCCTTGTCTCTCCTGGATGTCCCTCCCTAGGCGGTATTGTCACAAAGTGTGGAAGGGCTCTCTCCCTCCTGTGTCACAGCAGCTGAGGCCAAGCTAGGCCGAAGCCAGGAGCCAGGAACAAGATGAAATCGGTGTTCCCATACGGCAAGGCCAGTGTGTCTGCTGACAGGCTGTTGAGCGTGTGTGCGGTGCCACAATGCCAGTATCCCCCACTGTCTTGCTTTCACTTTCTGTTCTCTAGTTTTATTTTTATTTATTTATTTGGCCTTGAGGTTGACTTATTTTCATTGGGAAGGCAGATTTGCAGAGAGAAGGAGAGACAGACGGACAGAAAGATTTCCATCCGCCGGTGCACTCCCCAAATGGCCACAACCACGGCCGGAGCTGACTGGATCCGATCCGAATCCAGGCGCTGGGAGTTTCTTCCAGGCCTCCCACACAGGTGCAGGGTCCCGTACACTTGGACCACCCTCCGCTGTTTTCCCAGGGCACAAACAGGGAGCTAGATCAGAAGTGGAGCCACAGGGACATGAAAGTGGAGGAAAAGCCAGTGAAGCTATTCTGCAGCGCCCTTGCGTCTGCCTGTCCTTCCTGTGAGCTCTTGCAAGACCCAAGAAGTTCCTCAGGGACAGAAAGGATGTGCCATGGAAACAGGTTAGGGATGTGAAAGGAGAGAGAGGAAAAGAGGGGGAGAGAGAGAGAGAGAGAGAAAGAGAGAGAGAGAGAGAGAGAGAGAGAGAGAGAGAGAGATTGAAATTGAGTTAGTGAGAATGTGACAACAATTCAGTCTTCTCTGTTCCCCATTTGCAGGTAAGGTCCAGATGAGGAAAAGGAGAAAGGGAGCAGCCAGGCTGGGATTGGGCCTCTTCACCTCTCTCTCTCTCTCTCTCTCTCTCTCTCTCTCTCTCTCTCTCTCTCTCTCTCTATCCCAGGAGGGGGCATCACACAGCTTTCTCTTTCCAATTTGTGAGCAGAAGTGGTTGCACGCTGAGTGGTTCCTGGCCAGGATCCAGAACATGGAGGGAGAAGTAGGTGTCAGGTAAGGCCACCTGTGAGGCCTTCACGTCGGCATAGTGGCCTTTCATTCCCAATCCACCAGAGAAATCCTCGGGCAGGAAGGGCACAGGCCAGCCCATATGTCCTCCTGCTCTGCCGTCCTCAAGTCCCCTTGACTTGTCCGCAGAGCCGACCGCACACAACACCCACAACTCAGGCACAGGTGCCCCAGTCTCTCCCTCAGAGCACCCTTTCCCTTCAGTTCCGCAGAATAAGAGATGGTGAGCTGACCCTCCAACTCTTCCGCCTCCACACCCCACCCACCCACCCACCCACGGTCCATCAAAGACAAGGGGTTGGTTGGTTGGTTAGTTGGTTGGTTGGGTCCGGCCGGCATGTTAGCCTAGTGACTAAATCCTAAAGAAAAGAAAGATAGATGTGAACGCAGAGAAGAGCTGCCTTCCAAAACACACATATAATTAGCCAGGCCGGGTTGGGGCGCAAGCCAGGCTGGATTGAACTGTGAACTGGCTAGCACCCCACAGTTCGCAGGAGGGCTGGGGATGGACCAGGCCAGGCTAGGTTGCCGTACCCCAGCCCAATGGCGATAGCTGGGACTGGTGGTGGGCCATCTCAGATTGTGCCACAGCACCCACTGGCGCACGCAAGAACCGGGGGTGGTGCGGTGGGGGTGGTGGAGAGGGAGCGTGAGAACCGGAATCAAGTTAGGGCGCTGCACCCAGTCAGGCAAAAAGAGAGCCAAAATGGCTGGGCGGGTGGGTGGGTGCGTTGCGGGCGGGCGGGCGGGCGGGCGGGCCAGCCGGATTAGGCCACAACACCCAGCTGTCAGCAAAGCGCCGGGACTGCCTGGGTGAAAAAATTACATCAGGCAGGCCGGCCGGACCGCATTAGCCCCCAGACGGTCCCAAGATCTGGGGCTGGGAGCCCGCCAGCCTGCTAGGGGAACGCCAGGCAGGCAGGCAGGCAGGCAGGCAGGCAGGCAGGCACTCCTCCTGTCAGCTAGGCCGTAGCTCCCGTCGGAGAGCACGTTAAGGCCTGCCTGAACTAAAACAGCAAGCTACCCATAGATCATCAGGCCGTATGTGCCAAACATACAAGGCCTGGGCCAGAGATGTCGACAGCGTGCATCTCCCCGGACCAGACAAGAAGACGAGGGGAAGGCAAGAGTTGTTGCTTGGGCCAGGCGTGTGCGGTTGCCTAGTGGCTCCATTTCTCGGCCTGTACGTGCCGAGATCCCATACGGGTGCCGGTTCGAGTCCCAGCTGCCCCACTTCCGTCCAGCTCCCTGCCTGTGGCCTGGAAAAGCGGTCGAGGATGGCACAAAGCCTTCGGTATCGGCAGCCGCCTGTGTGGCGGAGACCGACCGGGAAGAAGCTCCCGGCTCCTGGTTTTGGTTCTGCTCAGCCCCGACCACTTGGGGAGGGAACCAGCCAGCGGGCAGGAGATATTTCTTTCTGTCTCTCCTTCTCTCAGCAACACCCCTCCCAACCACACACACACACACACACACACACACACACACACACACACCCCTCCCAACCACACACACACACACACACTCACACACACAGACACGCGCACGCGCGCACAGGGTCCTCCTGACTGGCGTGTGGCTGCCGGCTCCACCTCAGGATCCTTCACCGTCCAACAATAAGAACCAGATTGGGTTGAAGAACAGTCAGGAAACACCACTGTTCCTGCTAGGACAGGAGGTGGACTGAACAGGGCTGGCTCATGGACCCACTGGTATGCGTGAAACCTGGCACTGGGAGAGTTTCTGATGGAGGAGCCTGGGCAACTCCTCTGGCAGGACACAGTCCCTGCAGGTAAGCGCAAGCAGCACAAATAGGAAACAGCCCAGAACAGGCTATGGAAATTATCCCACTGGTATACACATGGCATGGATTGGGGGCAAGACCAGGCTGAACCTGTTCACATCACCCGCTGGTGAGTCCGAGCGCCAGAACAGAGTGTGGGTCGAGCCAGGTTCGGTTGCGACACATACTAGTACACAATAAGGAATGCCAAGGTGAGGTGAGCCGTACCAGATGTGGTTGCAGCGCCCAAACAGCACATGTGATAGTCAGGGGGAGGAGGCAAAGCTGACAGGGGAATGTGGGCTCCCCTGCTGGACAACTACTTCCCGACTAGGCTGCAGCTCCAACCGGTCTGCGTGAGGACCGAATATGAAGCGGGCAGGATCGAACCGGACTACGACACCCGTCGGTTCACGAGGAAGACAGGCCTGGAAACAGAACGAACCCGGCAATCCCAACGACCAGCATGATCATAAGCCGATCGGTGTGACGGACGGTGTTGGACTGTGTACTAGCAGACTCGCGCAGGAATCAGGCCTGTGATCATCTCAGATGAAGTTTCTTTGGAGAGAGATCCCTCCAACTGAACTGCTGATCTTAGAACCCCAACCATGAAGAGACTGTCAGCCAGTGGATTCTGAATAGGGTTCATTGCGATTGGAACTGAGACATTGGCAGCAGTCCAGAACTGATGAACTATCAGAACTGTATGAGCAGGAGCCTCAGAGCGTGCCTCCCGTTGGGGATCTGGGATGGGTGGGAGGTTGGGTGGGGCTTTTCCCTTTTTTTTTTTTTTTTTTTTTTTCCCCTGACCCCAGATACAGGGTAAAATGATATTGATGTGGAAACAATGGTATTTCCCACTTTCACCCTGTAGCCCTTGACACTCTGTTCCCTAATCAACCAAGTAAGATTATTAAAAAATAATTTTTAAAAAAAGTATATCAGGTTTTACAATTTCATTAATTTTTATGAATGGGTAGTATTCTATAGTGTTTGTGTGCCACATTTTCTTTATTCTGTCACCCGCTGATGGGTATCTGTGTTGATCCCGTATCTGGCTATTGTGAATTGAGCTGTGATAGCTGTAAGGGTGCAAATAACTCTCTCATATGCATTTTCATTTGGATAAAATCATAGGGCTGCGACGCTGGTTCGTATGCAGACTTTTAGATACCATTTGTTTTTTATCCAATTGGGAAACATGAGATATTTTAATGAAATTATAACTGGATAAGAAATGAGTTTTATGAAGCATGGTGGCCACTTGGGGAGTGAACCAGCCAGCGGGCAGGAGATATTTCTTTCTGTCTCTCCTTCTCTCTCTATATATATCTGAGTTTCAATAAAAATAAAATGGATGGATGGATGGATGGATGGATGGATGGAGGAATTGTTTTTTCTGAACAGGCACCGACTGTGAGATGTAAGTAAGGCTCTGGACTGCTGTGTCCTGGTCGCTCGGTCCAACGCCGATCCAAGCAGAGAACCGGGCCTGGCACGGGGCACAGGCCTAGTATATTCCTGCAACCCCTCCCACCGCCCCTCCACCCCCGCCCCGCGCACCTGCACAAGGACAGGTAAGGGGTTCCTCTCTGTGTTTTGAGTAATCGGTTCAGCTAGATCGTTCTATTGAGAGGGAGGGATGCTTGATGTTGAGCAGTTCTGCTTGTTTGAGTGACAGAAGTACACGCACAGGTTAATAACACGCGTTCACATAGTTAAGGTGATGGATGGAAGAGTGAATCAATAATGCCGATGGAAAGGCCACATCAGAAGGGAGCCGTTCCTGAGAACCACTCATGGTCTGCCCCATGCGAGTCAGAAAGCAGCGGCCAGATCCCACTTTGCACTTCCAGAGCGAGCGAAGGGGAGTGACCGACTGTGGCTGACCTTTGCCCCAGTCGGAGAGGCAGATCCTTTCACTGACAAACGCCTGAGGGCAGGTATGGCTCTGGGTGGAGCGGAGAGAAAGTGAAGCCTTTGGCAGACAACGGGACTTTGAACCAACCATTTGCATTTCAATGAAGGCAATGAATGAGGTCTCTTGGAATTGAATGAGAGGTTGCGTCCCTCAAGCCAGTGGCTTCCGAAACGAAGGCTGCTGCTTTCTTGGGGCACACCCCCCCACACACACACACACAGAGGCTCATTCTGACGAGGAGGCGGGGTGCGGGTGCCCTGCCTGCCCCATGCTTCTCCTTACATGTCCCTGGACCCTGGACCCTGGCTCTGGCTCTAGCTCTGGCCTGGGAAAGGAGATGTGGATTGGGGAGGTGACTTGCAAGACGTACACACAAGACCCACCCACCATCAGTGAAACACAGCTTCTCTCCCTCCTTCCTTCCCTGGGGCTTGTGGGGGAGGGGAGGGTGGTATCAGGCAGGGAGGCACTTTTTGTTTTGGCTTGGCTTTTCTCCTCCTGGGTGTCACTGGTGCACCCCAGCGTATTCCATCACCAAGCCACTTTCCGATGTGTTTCGCTTCCCTCACAGTGGTTCATTAGCCAGCACCCACTGATAGGAGAGGACTGCTTTTTACTTGACAGCATCCTAGTGCAGGGATCAAAGGGGTCAGAGAAAGTAGAGAGAGCAAAGGAAAAAGGAAAAAGTTGGGTTGTTCGGGACTCCTTAAAGAAGAATTCATGTTGTGCCACCCACGTGTGCGAAGATTTGTCAAAGTCCCCCCCCCCATGCCCCTTTCCTCCTCCCACCCCCCCCCCCCCCCGCTCAACCACCACCAAGCCATCACTCAGCAGGCTGGCTTCCAAGTAAATCAAATACATGCTTTAAGTGTTTGTTTTCTCTCACCTGACTCAGCACAATCGCACTCAGGGTTGCGGTGTAGCGACCAAATGTTGCCACCTGGTTGCCCAATTACTGCACCCTTAGGAATATTTAGTGGATTTCAACAACCTGGTGTTGAATGCCTTCTTTTTTTTTCTCTCTCTCTCCACTCCACTGAAGGCAAAATAAGATTTCCACCACCACCACCACCACCACCACCACCACCCCAACAGTGTGGAACATTGAAGTGGGCAGAAAACTAGTTACATTTTCCTTTAATGTGAACACCACATTTTAAGACTCTTGTATTTATTCATTTGCAAGTCAATCATGGGAGAGAGAGAGAGGAAGAGAGAGAGAGAGAGATTTGTGAGCTAGTTTGTTTGGAGCGGTGAAGGGGGGAGCGGGTGTGTCAGAGGAGATGGGAGGAAAGAAGAGAGAGGACGAGAGAGGAGAGAGGAAGAGAGAGGGGCAAGGACGAGCAAAACAGCGAGCTCTTTGAAGAGATTCTTCCACCCACAAGTTCCTTCCCTTTTCTCTTTGTCGCTGTGTCCTTCCAATAAGCAGACATAGATGACACAGGATGGTGAGAGCTAGAGAGCGAGCGAGCGAGCCAAAAATGTGGAAACCGCGGTTCCACCAGCACCGTGACAACATTGCCAGTTTTTCTTTGTTTAAAAAAAAAAATGGAAAGAGAGAGAGAGAGAGAGAGAGAGAGAGAGAGAGAGAGGAATCTTCCACCACTTCACCAGTCAGTTCAGAACTTTCCCCCCCAAATGCAGGCCTTAGAGAACTCAGAAGTTGGTGAACAGAAAGTATGGAATCCTGGTTCTCAGCGCTACACAACTCTGTTTAGGATACAAACAGGTTTTTCAACAGCTTTGGCCTCAAACCTGTGTGTGTGTGTGTGTGTGTGTGTGTGTGAGAGAGAGAGAGAGAGAGAGAGAGAGAGAGAGAGAGAGAACTAAGCGTTTCTGACAAAACGTGCGCAGAACCTCAACAGCAACAACTAAACCCATATGCCTCGGAGCCCCATCCAGAGGTGTTTACATGGCATTTTGACAAGATATTGAGCCAAAGCTCAGAGAGAGAATTGAGGAGAAAATAAATAAATAAATAAATGGTGAAATCACGAATGTAAATTCGAATGATCTGTATTCCGGGAGTGAGTGAGTGAGTGGAATTTACCGACACCGTGTCAGGATAGACAATGTGTCCGGACAGACAACGATGGAGAGTGGTGGTGGTGGTGGTGGGGGGGGGGAAGAGATGTCATTTCCAGTGTTTTCTAACCTAAGGGAAACTTGTAGGAAAAGTAGCATGCTCCGCACCACGGTCATGAGAGCCTTGTAGGCGCACGTGCTAAACTCCACACACATGATTTCCATCACCTTCGATTCAATGTGCACCTAGATCGAGGGGTTTCCCAGACACTAGAGCGCTCTTTGCAGACTCTGGGTTTGGTGGGCATGGTGGCACGACAGCGGCAGTGGCAGTGGCACTGAAGTCCAGGCCGCTCTAGGTAGGTCTGAAAAGACGTCCCTCTCTCCGTTCCAGCAGAAGCTGGCCCAAGGGCTTGGGACCCCGCCCACAGCACAGGCAGCCAGTGGTGGGTATCTACGTGTAGGTGGCCGTCTCGCCATCATGAGGTAGAGAAATCTCTGCCACGCCGTCCCTCCCTCCCTCCCTCCCTCCCTCCCTCCCTCCCTACAACCCCCCCTCCCGTCCCGCAAGGCTAACTAAGCAAGATCCCAGGCTACCAAGGAGAAGCAGGAGGGACTCTCCCCAGAGTCGGCCCGGGGTGAAGGGCAGTCCAGTCATGTGGTGGATGGGAGAGGGAAGAAGAGGGGCCCGGCATGGCTTGCTCTCAAAGCCGTCATTGGGCCAGTTGAGTCCCTAAAA